>NC_091341.1:205000-235000 GCF_038502225.1 Cherax quadricarinatus
ATACTACTGGAATGAAAAAAGTTCGTTAACCGGGGGTCCACTGTATTACCAATATCTAGTGAGGTTAGCCTAGGGAAATGATCAGACGCTATATCTGTTACAATGGAAGACTCACAGCTGGCAGAAGTAATGTTGAACCCCAGGCACAGATCAAGGACGCCTCCATAGATATGTGTGGGTTCAAGGTCACCTACAATTTGGATATTATCATGACTGTTTAAGAGTGACAACAGTTGATTGCCATTACGATTACCAAACTGTGAGTTTCCAATGCTTTTGTGTCTTGCATTGTAATCGCCAATAATAAGAGTAGGCTCAGAATGAGCACAAGTTGGGAGCTCCAAGTAATTAAACTTATCAGCAGGAGCGTACAAGTTAAATATGTTGAGAGCAGAGTTCCCAATATAAATCCTAACACCGTGATATTGTAGCCCCTCTGTTTTCTTATGTCCGTGTGCCTTAAGTTTCCTCAATAGCCTCTGGTGTGGAACTCTATTGAAAGCCCTACTGAAGTCCATATACACAATATCATATTCATTACCATGATCTACCTCCTCAAACACCTTAGTGAAAAAAGTTAGTAAATTCTTAAGACAGGAACGCCCCTTTGTAAAACCGTGTTGAGATTCATTAATCAATCTATGCCTATCAAGATGGCTACGAATTGCTTCGGCAATTATTGATTCCATAAATTTTCCCACTATGGAGGTAAGGCTTATTGGTCTATAGTTTGAAGCCAAGGACCTGTCACCTGCCTTGTAAATAGGTATTACATTTGCCATTTTCCACTTATCGGGCACTATGCCCATTTGTAGTGATATGTTAAAAAGATTAGCCAAAGGTATGCTAAGTTCCTCTTTACATTCCTTTAACCCCCTTGCAAACAGTTCATCAGGGCCTGGGGATTTGTTAGGTTTTAGTTTCTCTATTTGTCTGAGGACCATGTCATTAGTTACCGCAATCGTAGTTTATTATCATCCTGTTCAACATAATCTATTATTTCAGGAATATCGCTAGTATTTTCCTGGGTGAAAACTGAGAGGAAGTAGGTATTGAGAATTTCACACATATCCTTATCACTGTCAGTGATCTGCCCAGAGTTACTCTTAAGTGGGCCAATCTTGTCTCTAATCTTACTTCTGTATACCTGAAAGAACCCTTTTGGGTTAGTCTTTGAATCCCTTGCGATCTTAGCCTCATAATCCCTTTTTGCTTTTCTTATTCCTTTCTTTATTTCTCTCTTTAATTGAATATACTGATTTCTTAACTGCCCATCCCCTCTTTTGATATGCCTATATATGCCTCTCTTCTGACCAATGAGATGTTTTAATCTATTATTCATCCATTTGGGATTATTTTTGTTAGATCTAATTTCCCTACTCAGAACAAAAGTTGTCTGGGCAGCTAGAACTATGCTCTGAAAAACTTTATATTGGCAACCAAGATCACCTACCTGACCCATAGTCAGGACATACCAATTTAGCCCACCCAGGTAATTTTTTAGTCCCATGAAGTCGGCCAAGCGAAAATCTGGGACAGAGATTTGATTGCAGTTATCTGGGTAATTCCATGATATATTGAAACTAAGTGATTTGTGGAGGTACTAGAGGGTTTTATCACCACTGAGTGTGAGTTTGTTAGCTGTGATCCAACTATATACAGTGGACCCCTGACCAACAAAGGTATCGTCTAACAATAAATTCGACTAACGAGCGTTTGAGCGTAAAAATCTTGGCCCGACCAACGATGAAAAACTCTACCAACATGATTCGTCCCGAACACGTCCACGTGTCCCGTCTGGCCTGAGCGCACCTTAGCTGCCCTGCCTTCAGTTAGTGTGCCAGTGTTTACAAGCCAGTGTGGTCGCATCCACGCATACATCCTGTACATTTTGTATTATTCCAGTGTTTTTAGTGCTTGTAACTGCAAAATAAGCCACCATGGGCCCCAAGAAAGCTTCTAGTGCCAACCCTGTGGTAAAAAGGGTGAGAATTACAATTGAAACGAAGGAGATCATCACAAAGTATGAAACTGGAGTGCGTGTCTCCAAGCTGGCCAGGTTGTGTAACAAACCCCAATCAACCATCGCTACTATCTTGGCCAACAGAAAGGCAATCAAGGAAGCTGTTGTTGCAAAAGGTGCAAGTATGTGAAAAGACAAGGCAGTTGCATGACGATTTAATTAAAAATAAAGGTACAGTGCCATTTATTCTTCATTACACAATATACATATGTATACATGTATTGTGCATCTATCCTTCTGTTTGTGTGTGGGAAAATGTATATTTCATGTGATAAAAAAAAAATTTTTCATACTTTTGGGTGTCTTGAACGGATTAATTTGATTCCCATTATTTCTTATGGGGAAAATTAATTCAGCTAACGATAATTTCGTCTAACGATGAGCTCTCTGGAACGGATTAATATCATTGGTCGAGGGTCCACTGCATATTTCCAAGTTCGACATTTACTGTGTTGTTAAGTGCAGCCGGATCTGCATTTGGGATGGCAAAAGTTGTGTCACCTGCAATCAGAATTGGGTTAAGCTCCTGTGAAGCATTAACAAGGTCACTGGTATAAATGAGGAATAGCAGAGGGCCCAGAACACTGCCCTGTATCTATACATCCTTACTGTATCCATAGAAAGCATTGCTTTACAACAGAGGCGAGATGTTCAAGTGCATCACCAGGAAGAAGGTCTCAGTTGATATAGCAAATTAGTACCTTCAATATTATTATATTCATGGGAAAGGGCTAGCCATAAACTGTATATTGGTTATAGAGTGCCACATGATAGAGGTGAAAGGAATGGGAAAAAGGTGGACGTATTGAGGAGCTGACATATACGCAAAGAAAAAGATGGGGAGAGGGTGGTCACAGGTGATGTAACAAATTGGAGTAGGTAAAAAAATAAAAAGCATGTAACAAATTTGAGTAGTTAAAAAAAAAAAGTCAAAGTTTCTTTTCATTAAGGGCACAACCATCAGAGAGGACTGTTTTAAAAAGTCAGTGGTGGTGTCAGCATTGGCAGCTTCAGCCATGGTGGTGGTATTAGTGATGGCAAGGTCAGTGGCAGCAACGACATGGATGGGGGTGACATCGGTGGCTGCAGTATCAGTGGCAATGGCATTATCAGTGGTGACAGAGGAATCACTAATGAAGACAGCATCTGCATCAGTAGTGAAAGCATTGGCATTAGTGTCAGTGGCAGTGGCATTAGCAATACCAGTAGTAGTAGTGGAGTCAGTAAATTTTCACAAATAGGAAATACACTCACTACTTAAGCTTAAAGAAGAGGAAGGGGTGGGTATATTTCAGTTCATTCTGAGGAAAGAACAAAAAGCTCCAGTTCATTGAGGGGCCTGCATAAATTTAGAAACCTTAGAGTATAGGAAAGCTGGGACTGTCAGTAAGAAGGGTGTACAAAATTAGCATATCAGAATTAAGTGTGCAAAATGAAACTGATGTTCTCTCTCACTAATGGAACAACCAGTCGAGAGATGCTGGATAGTTAAGATAATCTGACAATCATCACAGAGTAGTGACAGGAATAGCTCCAGTATTTATTTATTTATTTATTTATTTATTAACAATTTGAGCACACATACAGAGGTACAAAAAATACAGATAAGAGCAGCATGCCAAAGCCACTTATACTATGCATAGCATTACGGGCTGGCTTAAAATTAACTTAAGATTAACTAAGCAATGATGAAATCAGTGATAAAACATTAATGTAAACAGATTACTATAAAGCACAGGTGAGTATTACAAAGACAGGTCATATGGTTGCATGCATTGTTGTACATTCAGTCGTATGAAGTATTCTGTTAGGTAGTGTATTTAAAAAATAATAAAGTTAGATTCGGTTTTAGGTTTAACATTTATGTGATATAATTGTGAGAAACATTTAAGATATACAATTTATAAGGTTCAGTTATTCAGTATTTATTTGGTTTTGGGTGAGTAAGTGATCTTTGAGAAGAGACTTGAATTTATAAACAGGTAGTGTTTCTTTTATATTTACAGGTAATGAATTCCAGATTTTAGGGCCTTTTATGTGCATTGAGTTTTTGCAGTGTGAGATGGACACGAGGAACATCAAAGAGTGATCTGTGCCTTGTGTTATGGTCATGTGTTCTGTTGAGGTTGGCAAGGAGATGTTTGAGGGGAGGGTTAATATCAGAGTTAAGTGTTCTATGTATGTAATAGGTGCAGTAATAAGTATGGATGTTTTGTATGGTGAGTAGGTTTAGTGTATTGAATATTGGTGGAGTGTGCTGCCTGTAGTGAGAATTTGTTATCATTCTAACTGCAGCCTTTTGTTGGGTAATTAGTGGTCTGAGATGGTTAATTGTTGTTGAGCCCCATGCACAAATTCCATAGGTGAGATAGGGGTAAATAAGAGAGTGATATAGGGCCAGGAGGGCTGACTGTGGAACATAGTACCGTATCTTCGATAGTATGCCTACAGTCTTGGAAATTTTCTTAGAAATTTGTTGTATATGTGTATGAAATTTGAGTCTATTATCAAGGTGGATTCCTAAGAATTTTCCCTCTGTTAGCTTTGTGATAGGTGATCCGTTTATCATTATGTTAAGAGGGACATCTGTAGCTCTGTTACCAAACTGAATGAAGTAGGTTTTGTCAATGTTTAGTGTAAGTTTGTTAGTCCTCATCCAGGTAGATATTTTCTGTAATTCGGTATTTACAGTATTGGCTAGCGTGACTGGGCTCGGGTGAGAGAAGACGTATGTAGTGTCATCTGCAAATAGTGTGGGTTTGAGTAATTGCGAAGCATTTGGAAGGTCATTTATGTATAGGAGAAAGAGAAGAGGGCCAAGGACACTTCCCTGTGGGACACCAACTGTAATTGGTTGCGCAGAAGAGTTTGCCCCATTTGCGTACACATATTGGCTTCTGTTGCTGAGGTATGACTTGAGGTAGTTGAGGGAGTGCCCTCTTATACCATAGTGTGACAATTTTACGTGGAGCAAGTCATGGTCAACTGTATCAAAAGCTTTATGTAAGTCAATGAAGATTCCCAGTGGGACTTCTTTTTTCTCTATTGCAGTGTATATATGTTCTAGTATGTGTATAATAGCATCATTAGTATTTTTATTAGGCCTGAATCCAAATTTGCAGGGGTTGAGTATGTTTTGGGAGATAAGGTAGGAGTAGATTCGTTTATGAATTAATTTTTCGAAGATTTTTGAGAGAGGGTGTAAGTTGGATATTGGCCTATAGTTATTCAACTCTGTTTGGTTTCCTCCTTTGTGGATCGGGGTGACCCTTGCTATTTTGAGTACTGTAGGGAAGGTGGAGGATTCAATGGATTTGTTAAAGAGTGTTGCAATGATTGGTGATAGCACTTGTGACACTTTTTTGTATGTAAAGGGTGGTAAGGTATTTAAATCTCCTGCCTTGTTTTTTAGTGCGTTGATAATAAGGGAGACTTCGTATGGGTTAGTCGGAGCTAGGAACAGTGTGTTCGGAGTTGCCGGTGAGGTAATCATTTGGTGGGGTATCTGAGCTTGGGATTTTATTGGCAAGGTTTTGTCCTATAGTGGAGAAGAAATCATTGAGTCTGTTTGCTGTTTCTGTTGGTGGGAGTTGGGGTTCATCTGATTTTGCTAATTTTATTTCGCTATTTTGTGATATCTTTTTTGTTCCCAGAATTTCTGATAGGGTTTTCCAGGTCTTCTTTATATCACCTCGTAAGTTGGATAATCTGTTCTCATAATACAATTTTTTTGCCCTTCTTATCAGGCTGGTTAGGATTGACAAGTAACGTTTTGTTTGGTCTCTGGTTATGTGACCCATTCTGTACTGTTTTTCATATTGGTGTTTTGTATTTATGGATTTGAGAATGCTGGGTGTTAGCCAGGGACTGTTCAGTCTCTTAGCTGTCATCTGTTTAGTTTTTTTAGGGCAGTGCTTGTTATAGAGGTATTGGGTCTTTAGAAAATTATTAATACATTCGTCAATATCTGTATAGATTTCTAGCTCAGTGTGCCAATCAATGTTTGCTACTGCTGTTGTGAAGTTATTAATGGCTGCCTCATTGTGAAGTCTGAAGGTGACTTTAGTAGTGTCTTGGGGTAGTTTACCAAGAGTTGTTATGAGGAAAGTAGGGTAGTGGTCTGTGGTATTATCTGTAATTATGCCTGATTTTAAAGGGGATATGGTGTTGGTCCAGATGTGGTCAAGTAGGGAAACACTAGTCTCTGTAACTCTTGTAGGTTTTGTTACTGTTGGTAGTAACATACAGTTACTCATTGTGTTTGTGAATTCAGTAACGTGTGGGTCCTGGTCTTGCAGGAGATTTATATTGAAGTCACCTGAGAGTAGTAAGTGATCTTTGTTCATGCGTGCATCAGTATATCTACATAAATAAACATACAAGTAAAAACATAAACAATGCATATTTTGAATATATATTAATGCATCAGCATTCAACTTTGTAATCAGTTTTGTTATTAGTGTATCATAAACCTGTCAAGAGGTCAGCGCTATGACTTGGAAATGCTTTGGGCCAATCTGACAGCAGACCAGTTACAGTCAGTTGAAAATATGAAATGTATATATAATTCCAATAACAGCTAAGGTTTAATATTAATTTGACCAGACATCACCGCACTATGTATACCTACATCAATGACAGAAACACTTTGGCCACTTGTAGTACAACTTTTAGCACAACATTGTAGTACCCACAGTTAGTGGCCAGGCTTCAAACACCTTTTATTGTACAGCAACAAAGGAATGGAAAAGACTGTCTGGACATGTCAAAGCCAGTCATACCATGAACCAGTTCAAGAAGAGAGCCAAAAGGTGTCTAATGAATGTAGCGACAAAAAGGGAGGAAATTTTTTTTTTTTTGCTAACATACATGTAAATATAAATAACCCACTCTACCATATTCCTAGTATATCTCCTTTATAGTATAATAATAAGACAAAAAAAAAACAATGGAAATAAGTCACTGACATTTTTGGATTATCCTAGGTTCTCTACACACATACTGCTATGTGATAATCTATGTAACTGTATGTGTTTATACCTGAATAAACTTACTTGTTTAGCGCCCGTGACCAGGTATACCGTAAAGCAAATTGTAAAATTAGCCGCAACATGCATAGTATCACACGTGTGATTCACTTGACTATGGCTTACCTGACTCGCACAGTGTGTGCTTATGTCCTCTCTTTAACATTGTGGTGGTGTTATTTTTCCACAAAACTGTTACATTAATCACTATATTTACGTTACAGCCACTTTTCCCAGTGCTACGCCGTGTTTATATTATCAGAACCAACAGCCATTAGAACGCTTAGTACACGATAACGTCAGCATTTATGAACATAGTTCTCCTGCAACAACTGGATGTGACATTGATTAAAACAATAATAAAATAAATAGAGCTCAATTCAAACACTTAATTTTCATATAACAAAGGAAATTTACAATAAAGGTTAAACTGTTATATATATATAGCATTTATTTTTTAAACTAAATTTTTCAAAAAGTATTGAACAAAGTTTTCATGGGTATTATTTGTTGTTGTTGTTCTTGTTGGGTGGTAGGGGATTTTTACGGTCTTAGGGCCGAATGCATTCTTCGTATTTCTGCTGAAAATACAGTATTTCGACTCCATATGAGCCCATATAGCCCAATTCTTCTGATGTGTTGTATATAGCGCCGGTCCTGATCACCGCTCACCGCATAGCAAGTGCTCGAGATCAATCGTTTTATTATAATTATAGGACTAAGTAAGTAAGTCACATTTATTTATTTATTTATTTATTTATTTATTTATTTATTTAGTAATTTTAGCATACATACAGAGGTACACAAAAATACAGGTAAGAGCAGCATGCCAAAGCCACTTATATGCATAGCATTACGGGCTGGCTTAAAATTAACTTAAGATTAACTAAGCAATGATGAAATCAGTGATAAGACATTATTGTAAACAGATAACTATAAAGCACAAATGAGTATTACAAAGACAGGTCATATGGTTGCATGCATTGCTGTACATTCAATAGAATGGAGTATTCTGTTAGGTAGTGTATTTAAAAAATAAAGTTAGATTGGGTCTTAGGTTTAACATTTATGTGATATAATTATGAGAAACATTTAAGATATACAATTTATAAGGTTCAGTTATTCAGTATTTATTTGGTTTTGGGTGAGTAAGTGATCCTTGAGAAGAGACGAATTTATAAACAGGTAGTGTTTCTTATATATTTACAGGTAATGAATTCCAGATTTTAGGGCCTTTTATGTGCATTGAGTTATTGCATAGCATGAGATGGACACGAGGAACATTAAAGAGTGATCTGTGCCTTGTGTTATGGTCATGTGTTCTGTTGAGGTTGGCAAGGAGATGTTTGAGGGGAGGGTTAATATCAGAGTTAAGTGTTCTATGTATGTAATAGGTGCAATAATAATTATGGATGTTTTGTATGGTGAGTAGGTTGAGTGTTTTGAATATTGGTGGAGTGTGCTGCCTGTAGTGAGAATTTGTTATTCTAACTGCAGCCTTTTGTTGGGTAATTAGTGGTCTGAGATGGTTAATTGTTGTTGAGCCCCATGCACAAATTCCATAGGTGAGATAGGGGTAAATAAGAGAGTGATATAGGGCCAGGAGGGCTGACTGTGGAACATAGTACCGTATCTTCGATAGTATGCCTACAGTCTTGGAAATTTTCTTAGAAATTTGTTGTATATGTGTATGAAATTTGAGTCTATTATCAAGGTGGATTCCTAAGAATTTTCCCTCTGTTAGCTTTGTGATAGGTGATCCGTTTATCGTTATGTTAAGAGGGACATCTGTAGCTCTGTTACCAAACTGAATGAAGTAGGTTTTGTCAATGTTTAGTGTAAGTTTGTTAGTCCTCATCCAGGTAGATATTTTCTGTAATTCGGTATTTACAGTATTGGCTAGCGTGACTGGGCTCGGGTGAGAGAAGACGTATGTAGTGTCATCTGCAAAAAGTGTGGGTTTGAGTAATTGCGAAGCATTTGGTAGGCCATTTATGTATAGGAGAAAGAGAAGAGGGCCAAGGACACTTCCCTGTGGGACACCAACTGTAATTGGTTGTGCGGAAGAGCTTGCCCCATTTGCGTACACATATTGGCTTCTGTTGCTGAGGTATGACTTGAGGTAGTTGAGGGAGTGCCCTCTTATACCATAGTGTGACAATTTTACGTGGAGCAAGTCATGGTCAACTATCAAAAGTTTTACGTAAGTCAATGAAGATCCCCAGTGGGACTTCTTTTTTCTCTATTGCAGTGTATATATGTTCTAGCATGTGTATAATAGCATCATTAGTATTTTTATTAGGCCTGAATCCAAATTGGCAGGGGTTGTTTGACTTTATTGGGTTTTCACAAGTTAAAACTATACAGTGTACTATTTTGTGTACTACCTAATTGTACTCGCCTAATTGTGGTTGCAGGGATCGAATTTCAGCTTCTGGCCCCACCTCTGTTGGCCGCTATTGGTTTCACTATTCTGGATGCGTGGGCAATATCATACCCATTCTTAAAGCAATAATAATATAATATCTTTATGTACTACAAGTACAAGTACGAGGTATACAGGCCTAGCTGACATCAACGACATACTAGTACGTAGAAAGCCGCTTGTTATACAGAGCATTTCGGGCAAATTAGGTCAGTTTTGTCCCAGGATGCGACCCACACCAGTCAACTAACACCCAGGTACACATTTTACTGATGGGTGAACATAGACAACCAGTGTAAGGAAACACGTCCGATGTTTCCACCCCTTCGCCGGGAATTGAACCCGTACCCTTACCGTGTGAGAGAGCTTTTGCCACCAGGCCACGGGGTACCGTGGATTCTGCTTCTACCTCTTCACTGTCTAGGTCTTATGAAGTATTTTCTAACATCCGTTACTCATCTGTGCTTTTAACTTCCAGTTGTGATCTCGTGTACCTGAGACCAGCTTGTCAAACAGACTCCCTGTTACAACTCAGGTACTCAAAGGTCTGTTATCCTGGGTGTAAGGGAGCAAAATAAATGCAGAAAAACTTTGAATTATATTATCCTTCACCAAGTATAGACAGAAGTATGTACACTATATACACTATGTACAGCAATAGGTATTAGTGCACGCCACGGTAATCAAGACAATTGAAGCCAGTAGAATGCAGACCACGGTGCTTCAACCAGCTCTCGAATGGAGATGCCAAGGGTGAGAATGTGAGTGGTATCCACATCACCTTCACAATTGCCAGATCCACCTTCTCATTGGCTGAACCTAGATACTGATCATACGATGGGGCCCCGTTAGATCGTTAGATCCTTAGTATCTAGTTTGCTGGTTGGGGAGGCAGCCTATGTTCAATTGCCTCCCAGCATACATAAAGGGGATTACCAATAGACCCCTGGCTGTCTTCAAGAAGGCACTGGACAGGCACCTAAAGTCAGTACCTGACCAAATGGGCTGTGGTTCGTACGTCAGCTTGCGTGCGGCCAGCAGTAACAGCCTAGTTGATCAGACCCTGATCCACCATGAGGCCTGGTCTCAGACCGGGCCACAGGGGCGTTGACCCCTGAACCCCTCTCCAGGTAAACTCCAGGTATGTGAGTGTGTTAACATGCTCTGAATAAAGATTACATACTCTTTACACCCCCACCCCAAGAGGGCTTAGGACTAGGCTTCCACCTCCATGGGTAAAAGTGCCGCCATGGCATAGTACAATAATGGGACCGCCTTCTCAACTGTCCAACTCTTAGAGGTCAACTTTTATCACGACATAAAGACAGCAGACAGTAGGTCCAAGATACCTGCAGACGGTAGCAGAATATCCCCTCACTAAAAAAAAACCACCAAACAATTTAAACAGTATATACAAAAGGGGGAAAAAAGAGCTGGTTTTTACCCATAGTCCCTAACACATCCTAACCTAATACTTTTGAATGTTACACTTTTGATAACGAATCAGCCAACTTATTATCTTGGCCAGCAATGTGCTTAATACATATGTTATATGGTTGCAGCCTAAGACTCCAATGCATGAGTCTTGTATTATGGTTTTTCATATGATTAAGATACACCAGAGGGTTGTGGTCACTGTAGACTGTGACCACCTGAGATGTCTGGCCCATGTATATTTCAAAGTGCTCCAGTGCCAGTATCAGAGCAAGAGCTTCTTTTTCAATTGTAGAGTAGGCCCTCTGGTGTGATTGGTACTTGGCCGAGAAGTAGGCCACAGGCTGCAACCCATCGTCCCTAGCTTACAGGAGTACTGCTCCCACCCCTGATTCACAAGCATCCACTTGTAATGTAAATGATTTTGGGAAATCAGGAGACAGAAGAATGGGTGCAGTACAGAACAGTCTTTTTGCTTTCGTGGATGAGTTTTGACATTCTGGGGTCCAAAAGAAGGGGGATTTGTGACTGGTAAGGGAGGTTAAAGGGGCTATAATATCTGCAAGGTTTTTACAGAATCTTCTATAAAATCCTACCATGCCTAGGAAATGTTGGAAAGATTTCCTATCTTGAGGTATTGGATAATTTTTAATGGCAAGAATTTTAGCAAATTTAGGGGCTACTTTGTCACTACCTACTTCATGCCCAAAAAAATTAACAGTAGCCTGACGAAAGGAAGACTTAGATAAGTTAACAGTTAAGTGGAAACTCTGGAAGGTCTCAAAGAGAGCCTTAAGCCTAAACATGTGTTGATCCCAAGTATCCGACACAATAAGAATGTCGTCCAGGCAAGCTGCCGTGCCTTCAAGTCCTTTAATAGCCTGATGTATCAGTTTCTGGAATGAAGCGGGCGAGTTTTTCATTCTGAAGGGGGTAACTGTATATTGATAATGACCTCCAGGAATTATGAAGGCAGAGATTTCCTTCACCTTATCGGTCAAAGGTACCTGATAGTAACCCTTTAGGAGATCTAACTTGGACACAAAAGTAGCCTTACCCACAAAGTCGATTACGTCATCTAGACGTGACAGAGGATAAGCATCTGCAATTGTGACCTCATTCACCTTATGGTAGTCTGTACACATTCGAAAACCTCCATCAGCTTTCTTAACAAGGATGCACGGTGAAGCCCATGGACTAGACTCCTCCTCCACTAACTCACGCCTTAACAGAAATTCTACCTCCTGCTGAAGTAGCCTCTGTTTTTCAGGATTAGCTCTGTAGAGGAGGAGTTTAATAGGTTTAGAGTTTCCAACATCTACGTCATGATATCCTAATGTACATTTTTTTGGAACATCTGAAAAGATATCAGGGTAAGATTGTAGGAGCGCAGTTAAACCTGTTACTTGATTCTTATCCAGCCCCACCATTAAAGGGCTAGGATCCTTGAGGAGGACAGAATAGGGAAGCTTTACATTAATCTCAGAAAGAGAGTGCAGAGTCAAGGTCATCTACAGAGGCAGAGGACACAGTCATTGCTGGGACTTTATCTGGTGTATTAAATGCTTTAATTTGATTAATGTGGTAAGTTTTAATTTTTGAGGTCTTGTCAAGGGGAGACGCCACATAATTTACATAAGATAATTTACTTACAATTTGCATAGGTCCCGTAAATCTAGCTTTTAAGGTGTAGTCAGGTATAGGTTCCTGTACCAACACCTTGTCTCATGGATGGAAGGAGCGAAACTTTGAATTTCTGTCATATCTCTGTTTCATCGTGTTCTGAGCTGCCTTTAAAGCTTGGCTCTGTATTTGTGCCTCTTTCAACCATCGTCTCACATGATTCCGGTATTTGACGTTGTTCACCTCTAGCTCCTGGATCCATTGATAGTGTTAGGTTAAGTAAGGTCAAATTTATCAGGAAACAGGATAAGTGTTTCCTGACGCGGGTCTTAGTTATATGATGACCTGCCACTGGAGCTTTTGATCATCTGACCGAGGCCTTCCACTGGCTTACCGGTCTGGAGTTTACCTGGAGAGAGTTCCGGGGGTCAACTCCCCCGCGGCCCGGTCTGTGACCAGGCCTCCTGGTGGATCAGAGCCTGATCAACCAGGCTGTTGCTGCTGGCTGCACGCAAACCAACGTACGAGCCACAGCCCGGCTGATCAGGAACTGACTTTAGGTGCTTGTCCAGTGCCAGCTGGAAGACTGCCAGGGGTCTGTTGGTAAGATAAGATAAGATAAGATTTCGTTCGGATTTTTAACCCCGGAGGGTTAGCCACCCAGGATAACCCAAGAAAGTCAGTGCGTCATCAAGGACTGTCTAACTTATTTCCATTGGGGTCCTTAATCTTGTCCCCCAGGATGCGACCCACACCAGTCGACTAACACCCAGGTACCTATTTGCTGCTAGGTGAACAGGACAATAGGTGTAAGGAAACGTGTCGGAATTTCCACCCGCCGGGAATCGAACCCGGGCCCTCCGTGTGTGAAGCGGGAGCTTTAGCCACCAGACCACCCCTTATGTGTGCTGGGAGGCAGTTGAACAGTCTCGGGCCCCTGACACTTATTGTATGGTCTCTTAACGTGCTAGTGACACCCCTGCTTTTCATTGGGGGGATGGTGCATCGTCTGCCAAGTCTTTTGCTTTCGTAGTGAGTGATTTTCGTGTGCAAGTTCGGTACTAGTCCCTCTAGGATTTTCCAGGTGTATATAATCATGTATCTCTCCCTCCTGCGTTCCAGGGAATACAGGTTTAGGAACCTCAAGCGCTCCCAGTAATTGAGGTGTTTTATCTCCGTTATGCGCGCCGTGAAAGTTCTCTGTACATTTTCTAGGTCGGCAATTTCACCTGCCTTGAAAGGTGCTGTTAGTGTGCAGCAATATTCCAGCCTAGATAGAACAAGTGACCTGAAGAGTGTCATCATGGGCTTGGCCTCCCTAGTTTTGAAGGTTCTCATTATCCATCCTGTCATTTTTCTAGCAGATGCGATTGATACAATGTTATGGTCCTTGAATGTGAAATCCTCCGACATGATCACTCCCAGGTCTTTGACGTTGGTGTTTCGCTCTATTTTGTGGCCAGAATTTGTTTTGTACTCTGATGAAGATTTAATTTCCTCATGTTTACCATATCTGAGTAATTGAAATTTCTCATCATTGAACTTCATATTGTTTTCTGCAGCCCACCTTTAAAAATTAAGGTTATAATTATAACCATGTATTACCTTAAGTTTGATGGTGTTGGTCTACAGTGGTTGTTATATAACTGTAGACAACCGGTGGATCAGGACCTGATCAACCAGGCTGTTACTGCTGGCCGTATGCAATCCAATGTACGGACCACAGCCCAGCGGGTCAGGTACTAAGTTTAGATGTCTGTCCAGCTCCCTCTTGAAGACAGCTAGAGGTCTGAATTATCTTTATTTACCGAAACGCCTGGCAAGCACGGCAGACTTCTTCAGTACAATACTTTATGTGATTTAAGAAGCCTACTGCGCAGGCGAAATGAAGATAACCAAGTGTTGCATCTGTGTCCTGTTCGTCAGCTTGTCGGTATTGTATACCATCAATGATACTATATATCTTTTAAGTCTGTTGAGGGAGTTGAACTGTAGCTCCTCTGCCTGTTGAGGTTTTTGAGGTATAGGTCCGTTGATGTACAGGAGGCTGGGGTTGTGTGACAAGGAAGATATCTCTCACGGATTGCACAGCAACAACAACAAGCCGCCTAGTTATTATATGTCGGGAAGTGGTAGAAGTCACTTAGCACATGACAAGTCATACTGTGAATAACATCTCGGGCATTGGTGGAAAGGTAGAAAGCCTCGATGAGAAGATTAGTCTCATCAACGGTAGTTAAGGAGCGACATTTCTCATATAAAGCGGATACACTCACTCAGGTTAACACATGGACGGGAGCCGGGAGCAAAGAGGAGAGGAAGTAAATGTTGATTCAGGTTTGCGTGCATAATAATTATTTTTACAGTGATCTTGAGGCTACACAGACGTTATGTACACAAACAAGTACTGGTCTCAGACCTGGCTGCGGGGGCGTTGACCCCCGAAACCCTCTCCAGGTAAACTCCAGGTACATTATGTAGATATATCCTACCATAACCCAGTAAAGTCAACATATTTGCTTTATTTTAATTGGTGTCCCTATGGCTTGACTGCAACAGGAAGAGAAGGGTCAAAGAGAGGCTGGCCCAAGGAAGAGGAAAAAAAATCCCCAGATTCTTGATAGCAGGTCACGCCTCGCCATGTGGATAATAAATTGACTCGTCTCTGCTCGTTCTATCTGTGAAGGTCATATGATATGCTGTAATATTTGACCAGGTCTCTCTTTACACCAGTTTCACCAACATTCATTATTGCCAAATATTTTTTCTGGTGCATTTTCTGACGAGTCAGTCTAGTACTTAGGCTTCTTATGTAGTGTTAATCTTCAGCTGTGTTTTCTTTATAATTATTCAGCAACGTATTTTTACTACTTGATTTTTTAAAGTTTATATAATTAGAATGAAGTGAAACACGATTGCAAACAAACCATAGTACCTGGAGTTTACCTGGAGAGGGTTTCGGGGGTCAACGCCCCCGCGGCTCGGTCTGAGACCAGGCCTCATAGTGGATCAGGGTCTGATCAACAAGGCTGTTACTGCTGGCCGCACGCAAGCTGACGTACGAACCACAGCCCAATTGGTCAGGTACTGACTTTAGGTGCCTGTCCAGTGCCTTCTTGAAGACAGCCAGGGGTCTATTGGTAATACCTCTTATATATGCTGGGAGGCAATTGAACAGTCTTGGGCCCCGGACACTTACTGTGTTGTCTCTCAGTGTACTCGTGGCGCTCTTGCTTATCATCGGGGAAATGTTGCATCTCCTGCTGAGTCTTTTGCTTTCATATGGAGTGATTTTCGTGTGCAGGTTTGGTACCAATCCCTCCAGGACCTTCCAAGTGTATGTTATCATGTATCTCTCTCGTCTGCGTTGGAGGGGTTTGAACCCATGGCGAGTGAGTTGTAAAACTCCAGGCCAGTGCGTAAGCCACTGGACCAGTTAGCTACAATAAGATTCATTCAACTAAGTATAAATATACCTAGTTGGATATTGTAGCCAGCTGGTCCAGTGGCTTACGCACTGGCCTGGAGTTTTACCACTCACTCGCCATGGGTTCAAACCCCAACGGTACCGTAGTAAGTAAAACCTGAATATTTATACAAGTAAATAATAAAGAATTTATAAATGGTGGGTTAAATAATGTATATCCTAGATTAATTATTCACCGATTACCACTAGTTTATGTCTAACTGTTATGTGTGTGTTTCAACACCCGTGTAACTGTTATGTGTGTGTTTCAACACCCGTGTAACTGTTATGTGTGTGTTTCAACACCCGTGTAACTGTTATGTGTGTGTTTCAACACCCGTGTAACTGTTATGTGTGTGTTTCAACACCCGTGTAACTGTTATGTGTGTGTTTCAGCACCCGTGTAACTGTTATGTGTGTGTTTCAACACCTGTGTAACTGTTATGTGTGTGTTTCAACCCCCGTGTAACTGTTATGTGTGTGTTTCAACACCCGTGTAACTGTCATGTGTGTGTTTCAACACCTGTGTAACTGTCATGTGTGTGTTTCAACACCTGTGTAACAGTTACGTTTGTGTTTCAACATATAGTGTGGGTGAAGCAGTAGGCAGTAGTGTGGGTGAAGCAGTAGGCAGTAATGTGGGTGAAGCAGCAGGCAGTAGTGTGGGTGAAGCAGTAGGCAGTAGTGTGGGTGAAGCAGTAGGCAGTAATGTGGGTGAAGCAGCAGGCAGTAGTGTGGGTGAAGCAGTAGGCAGTAGTGTGGGTGAAGCAGTAGGCAGTAATGTGGGTGAAGCAGCAGGCAGTAGTGTGGGTGAAGCAGTAGGCAGTAGTGTGGGTGAAGCAGTAGGCAGTAGTGTGGGTGAAGCAGTAGGCAGTAGTGTGGGTGAAGCAGTAGGCAGTAATGTGGGTGAAGCAGCAGGCAGTAGTGTGGGTGAAGCAGTAGGCAGTAGTGTGGGTGAAGCAGTAGGCAGTAGTGTGGGTGAAGCAGTAGGCAGTAATGTGGGTGAAGCAGCAGGCAGTAGTGTGGGTGAAGCAGTAGGCAGTAATGTGGGTGAAGCAGTAGGCAGTAGTGTGGGTGAAGTAGTAGGCAGTAGTGTGGGTGAAGCAGTAGGCAGTAGTGTGGGTGAAGCAGTAGGCAGTAGTGTGGGTGAAGCAGTAGGCAGTAATGTGGGTGAAGCAGTAGGCAGTAGTGTGGGTGAAGCAGTAGGCAGTAATGTGGGTGAAGCAGCAGACAGTAGTGTGGGTGAAGCAGTAGGCAGTAGTGTGGGTGAAGCAGTAGGCAGTAGTGTGGGTGAAGCAGTAGGCAGTAGTGTGGGTGAAGCAGTAGGCAGTAGTGTGGGTGAAGCAGTAGGCAGTAGTGTGGGTGAAGCAGTAGGCAGTAGTGTGGGTGAAGCAGTAGGCAGTAGTGTGGGTGAAGCAGTAGGCAGTAGTGTGGGTGAAGCAGTAGGCAGTAGTGTGGGTGAAGCAGTAGGCAGTAGTGTGGGTGAAGCAGTAGGCAGTAGTGTGGGTGAAGCAGTAGGCAGTAGTGTGGGTGAAGCAGTAGGCAGTAGTGTGGGTGAAGCAGTAGGCAGTAGTGTGGGTTAAGCAGTAGGCAGTAGTGTGGGTGAAGCAGTAGGCAGTAGTGTGGGTGAAGCAGTAGGCAGTAGTGTGGATGGGTGGGTGGGTAGGTGAGGCAGTAGGGTGGATGGATAGGTGAGGCAGTAGAGTGGATGGGTAGGTGAGCTAGTAGGGTGGATGGGTATGTGAGGCATTAGGGTGGATGGGTAGGTGAGGCAGTACGGTGGGTGCCATGTGAGGCAGATGGGTAAGTGGGCGAGTGAAGCAGCAGACAGTAGAGTGAGTGGATGAGGTAGAAGGGTGGGTGGGTGGGCAGTAGCTTCGCAATATCCACTTTAACAAGATATTCGCTCACCCACACTCTCCTCTCAACCTGCAAGTGTCCCTCACCAGACCTCAGAAGGAGGTGGAACAGGAGGAGGAGGAGGAGGGGGAAGGTCGAGGTGAAATGTGAGAGATTATGGATGTACTGGACGAGGGCGAGAAAGAGATGGTTAATGCTTCGCTCACCACATGTTTACATCCAGCATCGTTGACGGTAATGACTTGCTCTTCTTTACTGAAAAATCAATTGTAATGCGTTCGGTGAATTTGAAGACAGTTTTTTATTTAGTAGAATGCAAGAATGAGCGTTAATTTTTTTTTTCGGAGCATATGTGTGCGGATAGGAATCATCATTTTATACTAATGGATATAAATAGTATAAAATACCAACGCGATGGAAAAGAAGACACAAATGCAGTATAATGCGATTCTTTATTGACTACGTTTTGCCTACACAGTGGACTGTGTGGGCGAAGTGTAGTCAATAAAGGATCGCATTTTGTATCTACTTTTTCATTTTGATACAAAAATTTTATTATCATTAGATGCACCAGAATACAGGAAGGATCCCCCTTTTTACCTAATTTCTGAATACTTGCAGCAGAACTCTAGGTTTCAAACGCATTGACATTTTACCGGCCAGATGATTGGGGAAAGGTAGAGGGAGGCTGTCATGGGATCGATATTTGTTCCCTCTTGGCCTTCTACCCTGGTTCCTCGCATCTTCCTTCATTAGTGAAAGAATCCTCTGTTAATGAGAGGTTATGATGTCAGCCTTATCTTGCCCCGGCCACTTTTGTGTAGTCTACAACCCTTCTGTGTTTACTTGCAACTCACTGTATGGATGTATTGTGACAATCACCTTCAGGATGGTTGTATTGTGACTGCCACCCTACAGGATGGTTGTATTGTGACTGCCATCCCATAGGATGGTTGTATTGTGACTGCCACCCCACAGGATGGTTGTATTGTGACTGCCACCCCACAGGATGGTTGTATAGTGACTGCCACCCTACAGGATGGTTGTATTGTGACTGCCACCCCACAGGATGGTTGTATTGTGACTGCCACCCCACAGGATGGTTGTATAGTGACTGCCACCCTACAGGATGGTTGTATTGTGACTGCCACCCTACAGGATGGTTGTATTGTGACTGCCACCCTACAGGATGGTTGTATTGTGACTGCCATCCCACAGGATGGTTGTATTGTGACTGCCACCCCACAGGATGGTTGTATTGTGACTGCCACCCTACAGGATGGTTGTATTGTGACTGCCACCCCACAGGATGGTTGTATTGTGACTGCCACCCCACAGGATGGTTGTATAGTGACTGCCACCCCACAGGATGGTTGTATTGTGACTGCCACCCCACAGGATGGTTGTATTGTGACTGCCACCCTACAGGATGGTTGTATTGTGACTGCCACCCCACAGGATGGTTGTATAGTGACTGCCACCCCACAGGATGGTTGTATTGTGACTGCCACCCGACAGGATGGTTGTATTGTGACTGCCACCCCACAGGATGGTTGTATAGTGACTGCCACCCCACAGGATGGTTGTATTGTGACTGCCACCCTACAGGATGGTTGTATTGTGACTGCCACCCCACAGGATGGTTGTATTGTGACTGCCACCCCACAGGATGGTTGTATTGTGACTGCCACCCCACAGGATGGTTGTATTGTGACTGCCACCCCACAGGATGGTTGTATTGTGACTGCCACCCTACAGGATGGTTGTATTGTGACTGCCACCCTACAGGATGGTTGTATAGTGACTGCAACCCTACAGGATGGTTGTATTGTGACTGCCACCCCACAGGATGGTTGTATTGTGACTGCCACCCCACAGGATGGTTGTATTGTGACTGCCACCCTACAGGATGGTTGTATTGTGACTGCCACCCTACAGGATGGTTGTATTGTGACTGCCACCCCACAGGATGGTTGTATTGTGACTGCCACCCTACAGGATGGTTGTATTGTGACTGCCACCCCACAGGATGGTTGTATTGTGACTGCCACCCCACAGGATGGTTGTACTGTGACTGCCACCCCACAGGATGGTTGTATTGTGACTGCCACCCTACAGGATGGTTGTATTGTGACTGCCACCCCACAGGATGGTTGTATTGTGACTGCCATCCCATAGGATGGTTGTATTGTGACTGCCACCCCACAGGATGGTTGTATTGTGACTGCCACCCTACAGGATGGTTGTATTGTGACTGCCACCCCACAGGATGGTTGTATTGTGACTGCCATCCCATAGGATGGTTGTATTGTGACTGCCACCCTACAGGATGGTTATATTGTGACTGCCATCCCACAGGATGGTTGTACTGTGACTGCCACCCTACAGGATGGTTGTACTGTGACTGCCACCCCACAGGATGGTTGTATTGTGACTGCCACCCTACAGGATGGTTGTACTGTGACTGCCATCCCACAGGATGGTTGTACTGTGACTGCCACCCTACAGGATGGTTGTACTGTGACTGCCACCCTACAGGATGGTTGTATTGTGACTGCCACCCCACAGGATGGTTGTATTGTGACTGCCACCCCACAGGATGGTTGTACTGTGACTGCCACCCTACAGGATGGTTGTATTGTGACTGCCACCCCACAGGATGGTTGTATTGTGACTGCCACCCTACAGGATGGTTGTATTGTGACTGCCACCCCACAGGATGGTTGTATTGTGACTGCCACCCTACAGGATGGTTGTATTGTGACTGCCACCCCACAGGATGGTTGTATTGTGACTGCCATCCCACAGGATGGTTGTATTGTGACTGCCACCCCACAGGATGGTTGTATTGTGACTGCCACCCTACAGGATGGTTGTATTGTGACTGCCACCCCACAGGATGGTTGTATTGTGACTGCCACCCCACAGGGTGGTTGTATTGTGACTGCCACCCCACAGGATGGTTGTATTGTGACTGCCACCCTACAGGATGGTTGTATTGTGACTGCCATCCCATAGGATGGTTGTATTGTGACTGCCATCCCACAGGATGGTTGTATAGTGACTGCCACCCCACAGGATGGTTGTATTGTGACTGCCATCCCATAGGATGGTTGTATTGTGACTGCCACCCCACAGGATGGTTGTACTGTGACTGCCACCCCACAGGATGGTTATATTGTGACTGCCACCCCACAGGATGGTTGTACTGTGACTGCCACCCCACAGGATGGTTATATTGTGACTCCACCCACAGATCAGCATGAGGGTCATAGTCAGGTATCAGCGTAAGCAATTAGCACTAGTGGGTTGAGTAGAGTTTGCCTTCTACTTAGTGTATGGTATGTGTTTCCACTACTGTCTAAACTAACTCCTTCAAGGAAGGCTGAGGAGGGTGACTTGAAGCTGGTGAAGGGCTCTTGATCCAGGGATATGGAACTGCCCACCCTTTTCTCTGATCAAACCTGATTACCTCCACGTACTATGTATGGTACCCCTTCTTGTGTGATGGAATGACACATGGAAAATATAGCTAGCTTTTGTTCCCGCCGTGTAACTGTTATATCGAACATTCTTGATGCATTCAATTTTTCTAAATAAAATAGATACATGCGTTGTATTGTTATGGATTTAGCGTTTCACCATGAATATGATAATGTGGGCTACATACTCACTTCCCCATATTAAAGAAGTTCCTACTGTATCTCTGACCAGTTTGTATCCATGAGTAACATGCATGCTCACTTTTCCGTCTCAAAATAATTGACTGATGCAACCTTGTTCATAAAGAATATACAGTTCCTTACACTAACTTTTTAATAAAAACCACTGCTACTAACGCCCTTAAAATAGTCTCAGTGGAATGTTCTTTACATGTTATGTTGGAATATGAGGTGGCTGTAGTAACGTCGTAGGAAGTACTAGTCAAGGTGGCTGATTCATGAGTCGGTGGATATGATAAACATTGCTCTTCCAATACTAGTATAACTAGAGGACTTGTATATCAAGACGAGCAGTCCAGTCCGGTGAGGAAAAAGTGAAATAATGATAGTGACAAGTAAACAAATATAAAAGTCAAAGATACACATGGTCATTATCAACACAAAATGTGATGGAAGTCTCGACCAGATAGTTACCGACAGATCACCAGATCCTGAAATTGGTGTTGCTGGATAACGCTCTACAGTAGTTAAGAATTAGAAGTTTGTCAGGCATCTTGAAAAGTTTGTAAGACTTCAGGACTGGGTATCATCAACCCAGACTAACAAGTTGCCCTTAAATTGACCACTGAAGGGATGAGAGAGTAGATGAATTAGCAGAAACAGGAGCACAAGGAAATATAAACTACAGTTAGGAGAAACAGTGCAACAAATTACAAAGTGAAAAAGTAGACGATTTCGGTAAGGGAAGTTTATAAGAAAATTGTCAATATCTACAGTGGTACAATAATGTTGTATATGATGAAATATTTGTTTATGGTAAGAAAGGTGGAAACAAAAGAGTAACGACGGTGGTGACATTTTTATGTGGCAGGATGGTGTAACTTACTGAGAAGAAGGACAGTATGTAGAGAGGAAGATAAAAACATCACGTACTATATTTTATAGTGTACCGGAATACAAGATTATAGAATCATTACTGTAAATATATATGCACACTACAAACAAGTTGTAAATAAGGTTGATAGCATTTTTCAAAAGTATGCAGAATTTGCTGCATTCAAATAATGTTGCTTGTAAAGGTATCGATACCTGTGGGTAAATATGTATGTTTACTTATAGGATGAGTGGCACTGTCCATTAAACTCGCCCATCTGGCCACAATCTTAAAAATCTTCTCTCAGAGCTGGAATTTCATGGATTGCACTTCAGTGACTACTCAAGCACGATCCATCCTCAAAATGTCCAGTATTTACATTTTTTTTTGTATAAATTAATAAATATAGTTATATATTTGTAATTACATGTTTGAGTTTACGGGAGTTATTGCCGAGGTAAAATATTTTGTTTGTCAGGAGAAATGTAACGATGTGTGGTGTGTTGGGAGTTAATGACTCAGTGGAACTTTTTCTCACCTGAGAGAAGCCTTCCTCGGGCTTACCAGTCAACCTATTTAAAATAAATAAAAAGTACAACACGAAGTGTAATGGTAGACCAGTCCTTCTCACATAAAAAAGTAATAATTACAAAGTTGTGTCTGGTGTCTCCTGGTGGTGATGGTTGAGATAATGGTAGTGGTGGTTATGGAGGTGGTGGTTGTGATAATGGTGTTGGTGGTGGTAGTGGAGGTGGTAGTAGTTGTGGTGGTGGTGGTGGTTTATTAGTCAGGAAACAAGACAAGTGTTTCCTGACACTGATTTTTGCCTATTCACCTTCTACTGAGGTAGTGAAGCTGAGTGTGTGTACACATGCTAGGTCGTTTTCCTGGGAAATTACAGCCATTCGCTTGCTATTAAAGCAATGTTCGCATTTGTTCTTATGTATTTTTTTGTATATCTTTACAGTATTTTGGAAGGAAAAACTTTTTTTTTATGTTTCCATGCGTACTTCTAGCAGAGCAGGTGTGCTTTTCTTGTTTTTTTTTTATTATTATTATGAACCCTCTTACAGGACGGATCTTGTCCTAGCTATGGATCCTCTAGCAGGACTGAACTCTTTCCTGACAGGCCTGGAGATCCTCTCCCCAACTCCACCCAGGGAAAGAGAAAGCTGACAATATGCTTTGTTATGTATCACAATTTGATTCTAAAAATACTTCAAACATATTGTCGCATTATATTAAACTGGTGCTTAAATCATATAGGATTTTTTGTTCGTGTGTATGTGACTTACATATGCCATGTACCATTCTCTGATCAGTCCGACTGTGCTGAATCCATTTATTACCTATAAATGAATTCCACACCTCATATCTAACATTAATATTATATCCTTAAACCTAAATATACTATGCAATATAGAATGAATTTAATGCGGAAATAACTTTTTTTCAGCAGGAGCAGCATCCAGGTTCACGAGTCCACTACAAGGTAAGTTAAAGAGCACAACTTGTCTACATTGTGTACCCGGTTTTCACCACTGAAAGGTAAGTTTAAATCAAAATTATTTAGTAACAGTAGTCTTGTCTAAGCTCTAGTGATGGTTAAGGAGAACTTGACTAACAATTACCGATGAGCGGTTCTCGTTTTTCTTCACAATGCATGTAACAAACAACACGTAACAAAATATTTTAAGTTGAGTATTGAATTATCAGTGGAAAGAAATGTAAACCAGAATTTAATCAATATTGGATACAAGACGAGACGGGAATAAAAGTCTTGTCTTGTGTATTATTCACTGATTGTGATGTTTTCAAATGAGGGGAAAATGCTATTAAAGGCTTATTAGTGAGTTAAAGAATTCAAATATGGGATCATCCCTTCTTTATAAGTAGGTCAGCTGGACCTTCGTACGTATGAGCAGTTCTCAGAGGCGGATCCACTATGAAACTAATGAAGCTTAAGTTTCAGGGGCCCTAATCCCTGAGGGGCTCCAGAAGTGACTTTAGTCCACATTGCTTAAAAATTTTTTGGGTCCACTGTATGAGAAGGGTTTTTTAAAAATAATATAGTATAATTCAATACAAAATAATAGTAAAATAAAAATTAAAAGGTTATTAAAGTCTGATGTAGGCCTAGTTGTTGCTAGTTGTGAAGGTGACCCCATAACTGCTCAGGTTTCAGCGACCCAAAACTTTAACTCCATCACTGGCACTGACTATGATGATTAAGATACATGTTTAACACTTTAGTATCTTTATCTGCCTGAACGTTTCGCCTGCACACCAGGCTTTATTCTTCAGACGACTGAAGAAGCTTGTTGTGCGGTCGAATCGTTTTAATATTAAAGATAACCAAGTGTTGCATATGTGTCTTATTTATCAACTTGTCGGTGTTTTATACCGTAAATACGTGACTGATGTTCATTTTAATACAAAGTAAATAAAACTCTCGCAGAAAAAGTAAATTTAACAACAAAAGGTTCAATAGAATTCAAGACTTTAAAGAATCCACTGCAAAGGCAAATCGATACTCTTTATATTCAGTTTATTTTCCTTAAAAAATTTTTCCTCTATTTTCCGCACTTACCTGTGACATGCATATAACCGGGTTCGAGAGTTTTTCTACTCTCGCAGTCCGGCGTGAGGCCAGGCTTTTCTCTGTAGATTCCTAGCGAGCTAGGCTGTTGCTGCTGGAAGCCCGCTAGCCCACATATCCATCACAGCCTGGTTGATCTGGCACCTGGTGGAGGCAGTGATCCTATTTCCTCTTGAAAACTTGTATACTTGTTCCTGTAATTCAACCATATTTTACCCATAATATACCCATACTTTACCCATAATATGCCTATACTTCACCACACCGATATAAGGGACCACGCCCGTATTAGAGACCACGCCCATGGTGAGGAACCACACCCAAATCCTCTGAGAATATTCTTGCTGTCTGATAACTCCACAAGATAACACAAGGTCCATAACCCTTGTGTTGGTGGATTATCTCAGACTATCTTATCTATAGATAATTGCACTCGGCAAAGCATTATCGTAATCCTGGACAGTCCTACGGTATGACTGGCAAGAATCGTAAGTGAGGTAATGGGCAGAACTGGAACGCTTCGTGCATAAGGGTGATTACTCACAAACCCACGTCTTCAAGAGAAAACTCGACAATTTTCTCAAATCAGTTCCTGATCAGCCGGGCTGTGGTGCATATGTTGGGCTGCAGGCAGCAACAGCCTGATCGATCAGGCCTGCAACCAGAACGCCTGATCTGGGACCGGGCCGTGTGGGCGGTGAATTCCGGAAGCGACTACAGGCAACTTATAGGTAAGAAACAACTGTAAGTAGGCTGGCTGGTAGGCAGAATACCGTCAAATAACGTAATAGAAAACTTTAGCGGAATAAGTCTCTGTTATACAATGTTTCGTTCCAAGGTGTCTCATCTAGCACCTGGAGAAACCCAAGAAGTTCAGCCTCTACTCTCCCAACCAGCATAAATATTTGAGCTTTCTTCTCATTCCTTTTTATTCTGCTGAAGAGGACCTCACCTGCAGCTCGAAATATACCGGCTACCATTTTTCGTTTTTTGTTTCATGTGGAATTTTTTCTCTAGTGTATATATATATATATATATATATATATATATATATATATATATATATATATATATATATACTATATATATATATATATATATATATATATATATATATATATATATATATATATATATATATATATATATATATGTCGTGCCGAATAGGTAAAATTAGTCAACTAGCAAGAACTCACTTAAAATTAAGTCCTTTCAAAAATGCTCTCTTATGCATATAAAGATATATTTTTTTCATTTATGTTAATGTAAAAATGAATAATTTTGCACCAAAAGAACCTTAGAAAACTTACCTGACCTTATTATAACAAGCGCAATTTAATTTAGCCTAATCCAACTAAATATATTTTAGATAAGTTTACAATAATTTAATAATAAACAAACACAATGAAATATATTTTTTTCGTTAGGTTCAGAATGATTTTTGCGAAATTATTGTATACACAAATTTTCGCTTGCCTTATTCGGCAAGAAGAGCGTTGCTACTTAAGCCAAACTCGCAAGTTCTACCTATTTGGCACACACACACACACACACACACACACACACACACACACACACACACACACACACACACACACACACACACACACATATATATATATATATATATATATATATATATATATATATATATATATATATATATATATATATATATAATTAATCTAATCTAACAAGAATCTTCTTCTAGGTTAGATAAATTATTGTTGTTAGTTTGAAGTCAGTCTAAAGAGATATTCTCAAGTTACAACACTGAAAATTACACCAGGTAGATTTTTAAATATCATGAGCTAAATATTCACCTTCACAGTTCAATAACAGTATTAATCGTCCTTTATTTAGTATAGTACAAGTTTGAAACCGGTATAGCACGAAAATTTCTACGCTGACTTTATAAAATTGGCAAATCTGCATCTGCACAGCCTAATAACAGCCTTTCTCTAAGATATTCCTGCGTAATAGGTTTAAAGCCGACCAGAAGCATTCTCATGTTATCTCACTGAAACCTTAGTGAAAGAAAAAAATCCGATAACTATTATAGATATCACTTCTCGGGGAATGCCTAATTGCCTAATAACCTAGTTTGCTCAACTTATTCAAGAATTTGCATAACTTTATTTCACTGTTTCCCCTGAGGTGATCCGCAGAATTTACTGAAGATTTTTGGAATACCAACTTTCTTGAATCGAGGCATACATGTTCCATGTAGAGAATATCCGAACTGGATCCAATATGAGGCCTGACCTGGCTCTGGGACACGAAGCAAGGAGTAACTAGGAGAGTGGCAACGGTGCGCTGGGAGAGCACTCACCAGTTGGTGACACAAGGGTGAGTTTAGCATGGATTGATCGGTGGTTTGCGCTACTTAACCACCATCTGTTAGTAACATTCTTTGTTGAAGCTCATCATTCTCGCATATTTCAGGGCAGATAATGGAATGAATACTAAACAAATCTTCTTTATTTTATGTTTAAAAGTGAGATTATAATTTCAATATTATTTTAGTTTATATTTAAATCGTGTGTATATTTATTCAGATATAAAAAAAGGCAGTGACGTAGAAAGGTATTGGTAACAAATTTTTGACAGGCAAGGTTTGTATAGGAAAATGGGACATTTCAGCAGGTAACCGTAACTTGTCAGTCTCAGTGCTGCTGGTACAAGTGCTAACTGTTTATAATGCTCACAGAGCTACTAACCATTCACCGCTCTTATTAATTTTAATTTTCTCTGGCTTACCTGTTTTAATAATCCAGTGTAATAAGTCGCACGATGACTTATTTTATTAATTAACTCTTAGTGGTAACAGAATAACTGCCCTTAACTGTAAATGTATCATGGCAGTAACTGATATGCCCTCACTAACACACATTTGGTAACTCGTTTGATTCCTAAGCATATTATTTGTGTTTAACAACCCACATTATTATTAAAATTAAATTTATTGCGTAGCACTAAATCCGTAAGGGGTCTTACAGCGCTTGTGTAGTGGGAAGAAATCAATGTGGATTCGAGAAAGGGGATCAAGAGGATGAAGAACCCCTCGCTGGCATCAAGACACCTTTCTTCCCCGTGAAGAGTTAATAATCCACCACCTTACCCAAGAGACGAGCTGCTGCCTTACAGCTTTTCTCTCGATCTTTTCTAACGTGTCCACAGGTGGGGACACCTCACAACTGCTGTCTGTTCCAATTTTGCCGAACATACGTATTATAGTTTTTTTCTTTTTAAATTTCTCCAGCTGGATACAATACCACTGCACCACAACATTACAAAAGAAATTTACTGTATTTCAAGTGACTGTGCCTATTTGCCGAATGGATGAGGTGTCCAGTAGTTCGATCACTAGCGCACTCAGCTCACATACTGAGGTCCAGAGTTCGAATCTCCGGTACGGCTGGAAAACATTAGGACGTGTTTCCATAACACACCTGTTGTTCCTGTTCATCCATCAGTATAAAATGGGTACCTAGGTGTTAGTCGACTGGTGTGGGTCGCATCCTGGGACAAAACTGACCTAATTTGCTCGAAATGCTCTGCATAACAAGCAGTGCTTGTCATTGATGTCAGCTAGACCTCTGTACCTTGTACATGTACGTGTAGTAAATAAAAATATTATTATTATTGAGTCCAGTAAGATGATTGTATTTTAGTTTTTATCACATCCCAAGTTTGAAGGTAAGACGGGGATGGTACACACAACACACACACACACACAACACACACACAACACACACACACACACACACACACACACACACACACACACACATACACACACACACACACACACACACACACACACACACACACACACACACACCCACACACACCCACACACATCCACCCACACACACCCACCCACACACACCCACACACACACACACACATCCACCCACACACACCCACACACATCCACCCACACACCCACGCACACCCACACCCACCCACACCCACCCACACACACACACACACACACACACACACACACACACCCACACACACACACACACACACACACACACACACACACACACACACACACACACACACACACACACACACACACACACACACACAGTGCCAGTTAATGAGATGATGGAATATGTAGCAACAAAATGCAAGGAGGCTGAGGAGAGGTTTGTACCCAAGGGTAACAGGAGTAATGAAAAAGCCAGGATGAGCCCATGGTTTACCCAAAGGTGCAGGGAGGCAAAAACCAAGTGTGCTAGGGAATGGAAGAAATATAGAAGGCAAAGGACCCAGGAGAATAAGGAGAACAGTCGTAGAGCCAGAAACGAATATGCACAGATAAGAAGGGAGGCCCAAAGACAATATGAAAATGACATAGCAGCGAAAGCCAAATCTGACCCGAAACTGTTGTACAGCCACATCAGGAGGAAAACAACAGTCAAGGACCAGGTAATCAGGCTAAGGAAGGAAGGAGGAGAGACAACAGGAAATGACCGTGAAGTATGTGAAGAACTCAACAAGAGATTCAAAGAAGTGTTCACAGAGGAGACAGAAGGGACTCCAGAAAGACGGAGAGGTGGGGCACACCACCAAGTGCTGGACACAGTGCACACAACCGAGGAAGAAGTGAAGAGGCTTCTGAGTGAGCTAGATACCTCAAAGGCAATGGGGCCAGATAACATCTCCCCATGGGTATTGAGAGAGGGAGCAGAGGCGCTATGTGTACCCTTAACAACAATATTCAATACATCTATCGAAACAGGGAGATTGCCTGAGGCATGGAAGACAGCAAATGTAGTCCCAATCTTTAAAAAAGGAGACAGACATGAAGCGTTAAACTACAGACCAGTGTCACTGACATGTATAGTATGCAAAATCATGGAGAAGATTATCAGGAGAAGAGTGGTGGAACACCTAGAAAGGAATGATCTCATCAACAGCAGCCAGCATGGTTTCAGGGACGGGAAATCCTGTGTCACAAACCTACTGGAGTTCTATGACATGGTGACAGCA